>NW_021134050.1:0-1073 GCF_004193835.3 Ostrinia furnacalis | reverse complement strand
GTTACGCTTTCCCGCTTAAACCTCGCAACCGATTTTGATGAAATTTGGCATAGAGATAGTTTGAGTCCCGGGAAAGAACATAGGATAGTTTTTATCCCGGTTTTTGAAACAGGGACGCGCGCGATAAAGTTTTTCTGTGACAGACAAAATTCCACGCGGGCGAAGCCGCGGGCGGAAAGCTAGTAAAAAATAAATGTATGTATTTACACAAAAAAAAAATTTAAGTATGTTTAATATCTGTTGTCTAGTGCCCATAGTACAAGCTTTGCTTAGTTTGAGACTAAAAGCGTAGAGTAAAATGTCCAAGGGTATTTATTTATAATTTAGGACTACCATAAGAAATGGATCTTCAGTTAGCTACTCAATGTGTTATATGCGAAATTGTCAGTGGAGAGAATTTCAATAAAGTTACATTTATTTGACGTAATTTATTTTTCATACCCCTAGGTGATAAGGGTTTTTCACGCATACAAATTCACAAGTTAAGATATAAAATATTCAAAAGATCATCAGTATTACTTTGTCATTTGACAGATATTTTGTCAATTTCCAGATTGAAAGTGGTAATCGATGCAATGCAGCAACGAAAACAAATTGAGAAGCAAATAGAAGTCTGTGAGAAAAAGAAACTCTGGATCGAGTATCAGGACTTGAGAGAGAAAGTGGTTGAGTACACTAATGACAAAAAAGAAGCTGCACGGTTAGTGAACACTCATAAAAGTAAGATGGAACCACTTGAAAAAGTGATATCCAAAGCCAAGACTGGCATCAATAAGCTGGAGCAAGAGAAACTGAATTCTGTAAGTTTTAATTTGGCTTTAATTTTCCAGTCATTCGTTCATCAATTTAATACATTTAGTTCAAAATGTAATAAACATTTTGAACTTTATGCTAGTGGAATAAGAATAAAATTCATTCATATATTTTAGTAAGACGTAAAGAAAATAACAGTAATATCATATAAGGGTATGTAGAACTTCTGTATCACTGCTAGGTAGTAACGAATAAAAATTTCATTTGCAGAAGCTAGATGACAGACCTCAGAACTCATTGATAAACCTCCAAGATGTCCA
>NW_021134049.1:0-988 GCF_004193835.3 Ostrinia furnacalis | reverse complement strand
TTTGCAGAATGGTATCCGGCTCCAATAGTTATGTTTGTAGTATCATTTGAAAGGTCTTACCAAGACGAACAACATTTACTATGGCCACCAGCCTCAGATCTGGTTGCGTTCGAAGATAAAGATACTTTTTGTGTAACCTAAGTATCATACAGTATGAAGGGGGACGCGCACGGGGCAGGGCACCGACGAGATGGTCGGACGCGGTGAGGAAGACGGTGAGCGGGAGTTTGCATCGTGCGGTCCACACAGCTTATGACCGCAGTCTGTGGAGGAACACTATCTGTGGTCGCGATCCTCATCAGTGAGGGACCGAGGAAGAAGAAGAAGAAGTATCACACGTGTCCATCGTGTGGTATGGGTAATTGTGAAATAAATATTTTTATTTAAAGAAGTATTACCCCCTTATTAATAAAAAGTTACACCTAGGAAGAGCCTTGGATTAAAATGACATTTCCATACCAAATGACAATTTAAGCCAGAGTTCAACTAGAGTGTAACTGTTATTAATAAAGGGGTTAAAGTTTTATTACTTCTTAAGGGTTTTATTATGGGTTGCTAAAGCGAATAAACCCACAAGACCCAATAAGTCCACCCACAAGATGGACCGACGACCTCATAATGCTAGCGGGAAGGCGCTGGATGCAGGCCGCCACCAACCGGCCATTGTGGAAATCATTCAAATCAAATCAAATCAAATCAAATTTCTTTATTTGCGTAATTCCAGGTACATAAGTGGTCTTACATAGATTTGGTAGGTTTCACTGAAATTTGCTCAAACTAGGAAGCGTGCAAATATTAAAAAGTGTAGTAGACTTTATATCGAAAATAATACTAACATGTCATATTACATTAATTGATTAAAAACAGAAAACTAATAAATTAACATTAATTAAATTATAAACTAATACAGAATGTCATATTGAATAATTATTGTCATATCATATTGAAAATGTCACCTCAGGATAATAATGTAGTACTTATTGTATGT
>NW_021134048.1:0-1590 GCF_004193835.3 Ostrinia furnacalis | reverse complement strand
TTGTGCTTTTTGATTACATCTGTGCATACAGTTTGTTTCCTGTTCTCGAAAATTTCATAATCAGTTCACATTCAATGTTGCGACTTTGTTGCATATTTTTAGTATTTTGACGATCACCCGGCGATGATACGCAAGTACTACAATAATTTCACTTCGCGATTAACGAGAGGTTTTGTCGCATCACTAGTTCACAGACTAAAAATATTTTTATGTCAGTTGGCCATTTTTGATGACATTTCTGCTGATTTCTAAAAAATTAGACTGTACTCTCTATCATCTGCTGTGCTTTCTTCACTGTTTGTGTCGTCTACCATAGAGAAAAGTAATACATAGGAAATAGAAAGCCCTCTCTGTCAAATTTTTGAGCCAATTGTCAGCCTGGTGTTAAATTCCCTGTACTAAACCTACGTACGTAACGCTCACATACATACATAAAGTCCACGCACACATACATACACAAAGTCCACGCACACATACACACAGTTCACGCACACATAGGCCCTCATAACCTTCAAGGAATTATTGTTTTTATGATGTACAATGTAGAATTTTTTCAAATCCATTATTTTGAAAATATTTATCTTTATGGTGTACTTATTGTATTATTTTCAAAACAATGGATTTGGAAAAATTCTACATTGCACATGGAAATGCAAATAAACAAAAACTTTTGAATTTAATAATTTTACTTTATTTATGAACACACATAATATTATACACCAAAAGCGTCTTTTCGCAAAGTTTTCAACAACACTAATTTGCACATTGAGAAAACTCAGATCACTTGTGAACATACCAGAAAGTTTCTTCGCGATTCACGAAGGAACGAACAAAACTCCGATGAACCAGAACAGCAGCAGGTACGAAGGAATGAAGTTGAATTTGACTCGACTCTTCAATACTTTAATAGGGCCACAGAACACTTAAACGATGGCTAAGAAAACAAGAATGCATTTAACAACAAAAACAACACCGGCCATTTTTGAGGAAAAACAAAGTTGCCATATGTTAAATAGTAATTTCTACTACTCTATTATGTAAATTATAACAAAAAAATGACACCGTTCAGTTTTAAATTAAAACAAATTAATTTCATTTTAAAAAAAGTTTTCACAATGTAATAAACAATATTCTCAAATATATTTTAACTAGCTTTCCGCCCGCGGCTTCGCCCGCGTAGAATTTTGTCTGTCACAGAAAAACTTTATCGCGCGCGTCCCTGTTTCAAAAACCGGGATAAAAACTATCCTATGTTCTTTCCCAGGACTCAAACTATCTCTATGCCAAATTTCATCAAAATCGGTTGCGAGGTTTAAGCGGGAAAGCGTAACAGACAGACAGACAGACAGACAGACAGACAGACAGACAGACAGACAGACAGACAGACAGACAGACAGACAGACAGAGTTACTTTCGCATTTATAATATTAGTTGGGATTGGGATTGGGATTAAGAAAAAAATGAAAATATGAAGGAAACAGGAGCAGCGACATCTAGAGCGTTTTAGGGTAGTTAAAAAGTATTTGAATTTATCCACCGATGTCGAAGTTTCACTTCGATGACCGTAGTATGCAGGGTGCGGAAACTTCC
>NW_021134046.1:0-33474 GCF_004193835.3 Ostrinia furnacalis | reverse complement strand
ATTTTGTAGCGGTTCATACAACACATATTCCCATCAAATTTCATCACTGTAGTACTTATAGTTTCCGAGTAAATCGGCTGTGACAGACGGACAGACGGACAGACGGACAGACGGACAGACGGACAGACGGACAGACGGACAGACGGACATGACGAAACTATAAGGGTTCCGTTTTTGCCATTTTGGCTACGGAACCCTAAAAAAGCTTCAATAGAACTGAATCAAATCATTATAAAATAAATAAAACTCGCACTTCGAAAATTACAACAAAAAATATTGAAAACAAAATCAAAAGAATTAAAGGTTTTAATTGAATAACTTTCTTACCTTGGTTGGAGGGTTCCATACCTAAACGTTCTGGATGGTCGACGTCTAGTAATTCTAATTATTTTTGCAGCTATCATGATTAGCTTGTGGCAATTTTCCTAATAACAAAATTTACAAAATGAATTAATCGTATTTAAAACCCGAGTAAAATAAAAACGACGAATTTTATATGGTAAAATTGACTACGAAAATTGCTTTTCAAACTCGACTTTAAAACAAACTTTTGACTAGCTTTCAAGTAAGAACTGCATTTACCGCTGAATATCGCACCGCGACCCGCCAGTCATTCGCATCTCAAATGCGGTTAAAAAAAGTAACTTTGAAATCAATGTAAAGTTTGGAACTGTAAACTGAAAAATTGGTCCGACGCGAATGACTGGACGAGTCGCGTCCGCCTGGTTCTGTTACGGGAGAGCGAATGCAGCGGTCCTGGATCGGCGGGACTATTTATACAGGAGCCAGGAGACGCCTTCCGCCCACACTCCGCCTTCCTTGCACCGGGTAGGGGGGAAATTGTAGCTTACATCAACCGCCCAGATTTGATTTAGCTTTTTTTCTTGTTGCATCAAGCGTTCGTCCCAGGCATAAAAAATAAGGGATAAACGAGTCTAGCAATTTAGACACCATCTACATCATACCCATTTATAGATTGAGGGATTTTTCAGTCTGGAGCCGTCAAGGAGCTTAAGAATTTAGGCGTAGTCATTAATTTTGCCTACTTGACTTGACTTTATTATAAACAGAATCCGTTAAAATTGCCACTTCAAATTATTGATGGCTTTCGACCTGTCTGGATTATTTTATAAAGTTCTAATTAATGTGTCGATTTTTTACACTATTGCTATCCTTTATCACTTGCTTACTTTTATTTGATTGGTCGACTGGAAATTCGAATTTCTAGGGGAGGTGCTATGCTTCATGCTATTCAATTACAGCGCACTTTCTCTTTCCAGCATTCTGGGAAATGTCGACTGCTTTATGCAAGCGTAGTTTATACAGCGAGCAAATATTTTTCATCGATATTTCTTGCGTAACGAAAAAATCACAAAGTACTCGTAACTAAATTGTTGGATACAGATGTGGACCAAATTGTAATTTTTATTAGATTTTATATAAATCTGAGCTTTTCAATACACCATTAAATTGATATTGCTCTGAAATAAGTATACTCTCATTCAATAATCTACCTGATACAAGATACGATAACACTTATTTTTACCATTTCGATTCAATTAGAAATCATACCTGGAAGGCCTGCCTACCATACCACCATCGAACTATGGTGTGTAGATATGTATTTTCTCTAAAATACTCTAGGAAACAAAAACTATACTTAATCAACTTAACGTGTTTTCTGATGAGACGCTTACAAATACGTGTTAACACGTGGTGAACTACAATTTGAAATAAACGGGACTATTCCCAACTCTCGTTCCCACCGCTGCAATCCTATGTAGCCAGAAGCTTGACAGCCAATAAAAACCCAACCAGTGAAGGTCAAGTTGGTCCCGGGGTAAAGTTAAGCTGTCATTGGACCCGCAACGAAATTAATCAGAATAGGAGAAGTTCGAAGTTAAGGTTCGACTTCCCTCCATCGCAAAGCGGTTGACAGGTGTCAAACAAAGGCTTAGTAACCTCTAAGAAAATAAACACATAAATGTATTTATACTGCCCCAATGGTCACCCATCCACTCCAAACCGCGACACGTGTAACTTTAGCAAAGCTCCCAACCGCCCACAAACATTTTGCTAAAAACAAATTATTAAAGTACATTTTCCCTTACACAGCTAAATCGTTATTTTATTAATAAACTTCTACATGGCACGAGTCAGGGTTAGCTTTGACTTACAGGGATTAAATACTTGGATAAAACCAGAATCATTTTTAGATATACTACCTCCATTAAAACGATAAGTTAATAGAACTATCATCGTTGGAATTAATTCAAAATGAAAAATTAAACTTAATTTTGGAAATCAATAAAAATCATATCAAAACCTGCAAGCGTCTGCAGCATTTGAGAGTTCATTAAAATAATCTTAATTCTTTGTTAATGTATCCCAGTTTACCTATCGTAAGAAGCCACACGCATTTATAATATCCAGTTTCTTAAATAAATCCGTCCAATACCTATGTATTCAATGTCGCCGCGTGTCTGTTTCAATAAGGTGACTTATATTTATCTCAGAACCTCAGTCAGAATAAAGCTCACATTTGAAAACCTAAGAGCATAAATGAACAGAATCCGTTATCTACCTAATTTACAAATTCATTAATCAAGAAACTACATTATAGGTTGCTACTATTATGAATTCTGTGATAAAGGTGACAATAACCCAACACTCGGTGTATGACTTTCGTTTCGAGCGTCAATAGTTCGAACCTCGCCCACCACCAGGTGTCACAAGGCTGTTAAGACTTTTTGTCCAGCTCTTAACTTGGCCGAATAAGCCGAATTACGCGATGAAACTCTTCTCCCTGTATAATCCGGCGGTATCTCCAGGTCACCTAGATACATTTCATAGCAGCTGTAATAGACATTTAGGTACATACATTTACCAATTTTGGTGATAAAAATAGGTCTAGTCTTAGATTAATAAAACCTAGATAGATAGTCAGTGCACGAAAGGTGAGGCAGTTTTTAGGGAGCCGGCACGGCTTACCCGTAAACGTCACATGAACTGTCAAAGTGAAAAATTGGTAAACACGTCCGACGAATTTTAATTAATTAAAACGGTTTGAGCTGTGAAAGGGTGTCTAAAATACATCAGAAAAACGAAAAAAAGTGACCAGTATTACATTTCATTAGTAAGTACTACAATTCGACGCGTATTTTGCTTGAATTTGGCTTTCAAAAATTAAATACGGGAATGATACCAGTAACAAGAAAATGTATTTCCCTATATTGTTCGCCGTACAAATACACTTCCTTTTTTATGAAATCGAGACTTTTAAGTCGATTTATCTTATTGTTATTAGGTAGGTACTTTGAATTCAATAAATAAGTAAGTAAATGATGCGTTTTGTTTTTGTTAATTATAAAATAATTAATAACGTATTAAAAATTTCCCTAATTTTGGGAAAATCGCCTTCACTGTCTACACTCCCCAACAAAATTGACACTAATGACCACCGCAAAACTTTGGAGCCTCTGCCAAAATTTATACAAATCGCGAATATGGAAGACTAAACACTACCGTCTACATTTTCAGACAGTATCCGAATAGGTATAATATGCGGAACATTTACCGTTCCGAAATAACGCGAACAAAAGCTTAGAGTTTGTTTACTGAAATATTAGTTGGTATTTCGTAATAATTTACTAAATACCCTACGGCGTCGCTGAAAACATTTCGGCTTTGTATTCGCAAAATAGTGCGCTTGTGATGCATTATCAAATTTCTGAAATAACAAGTTGTATTTTGTTGTGCGCTTTGTGCTGTGTATGGGAGAATCGGCCTGTAAGATGTTCCTAAGTCTATGTTCCTAAGTCTATGTAACGTAGTGTAACCAGTACCTCTAGTAGGAAAAACTTTCGAGTTCGTTTCGAGTTCGCAACGAAACGAACTCGAAAGTTTTTCCTACTAGAGGTACTGTAGGTAGGCCAAGAGCTTTCACGTTGTGAATAAAAAAAAAGTTTTAACCCTAAGGTGCCTAATAGTGGAAGTCTACGCCTAAAAACCATTACGAACATTCAACTCTATGAGTTTGAGTTTGTACAGACAGACCTCTTATTTTCCAAATAAAAGTTAGATCACACTCAGGTAAACAATCAATCGAGTAAATCGAAAAAAAAAAACCGACTTAACGCACCGAATAGCATTGCAAGAATCGATATTCGTGTTTAAACGGGAAACAAATCGAACAAGATTGCAGTTAATCGTCTAACAAATCAAGTTAAACCGTAATGCGTATAGACTTCACACCAGACTCCACATTTCTGTTGCAAAAGCGCAACTATCCCAATAACAAAGATACATTTATCTTGACTTGTATCTTCCACTTGGGTACAAGTTATATTGCACGGACCTCCTTAAATATGGAGTTTTCTAAGATCGAAATGTATTTTTATATTCTTATCTCGCCGATCATTTTCAATTTAAAATAGCTCCATAACATTTGATTTTGAGACCCCAAGAGAGTTAATTTGTGACATAATACCTACTTATCTTCTTTGTTTTTAATTATTGCCTCCTTATATGAATCTTCCTCGGACTTCAGCCTATTTAGAAATTCGAGATTTGCTCTGAGCATTTTAACATTTTTTTTATATATTTTATCAATAAGAAAGAAAGTTATGAAAGAAGATTAAAAAAAAGTAATATTATGAAGGAGATTCCTGATATTGAGGATTGAAACAAAAAATCGTCTCTGCTAATGTACCTTACTAACAGTCTACTGATCCTGAAATCTTAATACAATCTAAACCAAAAACATCAGACAGAATGTAGTCTATATCAGGAAACTCTACTCAATTATGAATGCTGACTCAAGAATAGTTTGACTAGAATATCGAGTCACAACAAATAACTGGCGCTATACTGAGTTCGAATCTACTTTCAGGCGTCTTATTACGACGTAACATTGCACAACAATTAGTAGTTAAGTCTGCGGTATACTGCACCGTATCGCCAACTCGTAGTTACTCCGAGAATATCCTGGAATAGCGAAGCAACACTTAGGATGCTTTCAAGTTTGCGGCTTGATTAGACTTGAAGCCAAATCGGAGTCAATCACTAATAGCTTCGCAAATAGAATTGAATTTCGCTATTGTACCTACTGTTGTTGGATGCCCTTCTGATTCAATAAGTTCTGGTTAGTTAAATATTCATCACATTTATTCTTGAGGTTGAACAGTAAAACAATAAAACCCATAATATTGTGTTAAATTGTTAAAGGTCCATTATAATTAAAATAAAAGAAAATCAATTTATTTGTGTGAAAAGAAAAACTACATTGCAACAAACTCTCTTTTTTATAATGTTAATACGAAAAGTAATAAAGTTAACTAATTTCCTCTCCATAGTTTTTATTAAAAATCTTACCCTAACTTTTCAATTAAAAACTTAACTATATTTGGCAGTGAAACTTTAATGAAATAGAGTTGAACTGTATTCGAAAACTTCTCAGATAATACATTTATAGACAAGTGTTTTCCAGTGAAAGTTCAGGTCGAACTAAGGATGCATAATTTATTAATATACCTTCAGAATGATTTTACAGACATATCCATTGAATATTTAAGTACTCAGACGCCGCGTCAAAATATTGTAGCGTTAAGACCTATTCAACCGTGAACGTGAGCGTCTTGAACCTAAGAAATCTTTAGCCTTGATAATGTATGTAAAATATAAAGTGTTCGCGACGTGATTATTCGGGTGTAACGCGAACATTCACGGCAGACGTTCGATCTCTAGCGCACTCAAACTTCTAATTGTCAGAATTTATGATATCTCATATTTGATATGTAACGTATATCGAATAAGCTTTCAAGTGAATTGGTTATTTATTAATAGCTGCCGATGGTTCGTTAAGCGATGATATTTTTGCGGTAAACATGTGAAAATTATATTTTATGGTTGAAATAAAAGTTAGTTTGACTGAAGATTATCTATTACTTACAGTTACTCGCACTAACAGTTTTTGCGAGGGGTATTCATTGGATTTCAAAATTTTCTTGCAAACGCAATAAACAAGAGAACAACAACATGAATAATTCTAAAGATCATGACCCGCATGTTTAAAATAAATTAATAACAATTTTATGTGCATAAATTACGACTAATGAGTATAGAATATCAAAGCGAGGTATTAGAGTATTTAAAGAAATGTGTTTGAAAGTATAATGTAAATCGTAAACAATATAATGATCTCTTAATATCTTACTACTTATCTCGTACTAAAAGTCAGTTTAGTTATAAGTTATTTTATTCCTTTGCACCAAACCAATAACTGGATTTAAACTAAGGAGATAATCCGATCTCCAATCCTCTTAAGACCGGCAAAACATACATGAGTTCAGTCTATGACCTCCAAATTAAATACAGATATTAAGAGGTGGTTAGAAGAGAGATGTCTAGAAAATTGTCATGGTAACCGTATGGTTACAGGTATCTGTTACTCGTTTTCATACTTCTTTATTATGAAAACTTGTAATGTAAGAACTTGTATCAATACACATAATGTGACAAGTGAGGAAAAGTGACATAAGTTCTTCTTCTAAATCTCATTGATTTTTGAAAATCAAAACGTTAGAAAATAATGTAGTTTTATTTCTGAAAAAAATTTCGTTTTTTATTTCAAAATTAAGCATTTTAGGACAAATTGACAAATGTAATTAAAAGTAATTTGATGAGTTAACAACAAATCCGAAGTGGTCGTTCTGTCGGCTCTTAATCTCAACTAACTTCCTGAACTTTAGTAGAGACGAATGGATGCATGAGTAATTTGAGTAATTAATTAGCCTCTGAGTTGCGTTTTAGTTGATTTTGAGAAACTCTCTAATCTCGAAGACGTTGCAACATTTGCAACGTGTACTATTTTTAGGAAAAAGAAATAAAAATAATAAATTATACAAAAAGTAAATAAAAAAACAAGTGTCTAGTCTTTAAAAGCTCTCATCAAGACAAAACTGACCACACACAATATTGCTGTAAGTCATTGAAGAGTTGGGTGATCTGCATGTAGCCCCAATAGCAGCATCAGGTCATCATAATAATGCATCATTAGGTTCA
This sequence comes from Ostrinia furnacalis, assembly GCF_004193835.3. NCBI lineage: Eukaryota > Metazoa > Arthropoda > Insecta > Lepidoptera > Crambidae > Ostrinia > Ostrinia furnacalis. The sequence continues at coordinate 26,412 of NW_021134046.1, read as the reverse complement.
TCATCATCATCATCATTTCAGCCACAGGACGTCCACTGCTGAACAAAGGCGTCCCCCAATGATTTCCACATCGCACGGTTGGTAGCGGCCTGCATCCAGCGCCTTCCCGCTACCTTTATCAGGTCGTCGGTCCACCTTGTGGGTGGACGTCCCACGCTGCGTTTTCCGGTACGTGGCCTTCATTCCAGAACCTTGCTGCCCCATCGGCCGTCAGTTCTGCGTACTATGTGCCCTGCCCGTCTTAGTCGAATCATTAGGTTACACGAGTATAAAACTTCTTCCTGCTACACACGTTACTACACACGTTTAAAAATGCAAGTTAAATAAAGTCGGCCGTTTGATGTAGTGGTTCAGAACGGACTACTATGCAGAGAGGTCCCGGGTTCGTGACGGGTCTGGGTGTTACTATGTATATATGTAAGTATGTATTTACAAAAAGAAAAAGTATTTAAGTATGTTTATGTCCGTTGTCTAGTAACCATAGTACAAGCTTTGCTTAGTTTGGGACTAGAAGCGTAGTGTAAAATGTCCAAGGACATTTATATTTATAATTATTTAAAAAAAAAAGCTTATAAAAATAAAAGCTCGCATTTCTACTGTCACCAAGTTTTCAAACATCTTCACGAATCAGCGGTAGGTATTGGGTTTAAGAATCGAGTGGCAGTAAATTACTCGTGGCCGCTTCTAGCCGTGTGAACCTACCGTTATTTATTCTGTGCTAATTTCTGTTTGTACTGGAAATGGGATTGGTGGAGTGGTTGTGAGATTGGTTGCAGCGTCCAACCACTAATGGCTGAGAACCTACTTGACTACTACATTTCTACATTTCTCCTACTTCACTGGCATCGTCACAGAGCGCATTATGACTATGTCATATTTACGAATCGAAATGAGTGAATATGTGGCTGACGAGTTGTATTTGAAAAAACTTGCCAAGTGCGAGTCGGACTCGCTCACTGAGGGTTCCGTACAACCTTGTAAATAGTTTGTTCCTGAAATAAAGGATGTTTCTTAAATTTTCATTTTATTCTGGTTTTCACAGTAGCTGCTTACGGTTTATCAGATACAGCCTGGTAGTGTCAGGCAGTGAAGTCTTAGTAATAGGGTCCCATTTTACTCTTTGGATTCGGAACCCTAAAAGCATAAATTCGAGAATGCTGTAAATATTTTGTCTACCTTTTAGGCCTCAGCCTCGAATTAAGCGGGCAGCGGGATGGCGGCGGAAGCGGCGCGGTAGCGGCCGGATCTTATGCGTAAAATCAAATAGACCGGTTCTCGAAAACAGCGGCGCGGGAGCGGGCAACGAGCGGGCAGCGGCGCGGGAGCAGGCAACGAGCACTCCTTCTTTTGCCCACAATAAATCGAGCGTTAGGAATAAATTTGAATCGAATTAAAATTTTCGCCGTTGTTCAGACATTTCGTTTGCGAATAAAAACAAATATCTCCTCGACAACACAACCCCGAACACAACACTTCGCCGCTAAAGCGCCGCGCGAGCTGCCCGCTTGTTTCGAGAACGGGTCTGCGTTGCCCGCCCCGCTCCCGCGCCGCCGCCGCTCCCGCGCCGCTGCCCACTAAATTCGAGGCTGAGGCCTTAGGATTTTAGTTTGTACGCCCGCAAGTTCGATTCGCCGAGATTTATATTGAAAGACTCACCAAAACAGACTTATGAAACTTAACAGGTAGGTTAGTTAGTTTTGACCTCGAAAAAATATTAAGCCGATGGATGTGTGAAAAACTTTCCGTTCAGAATCCACGTAAGCTGTACTTAGTGGGCAAAGGAAATATCAGTAATAAAATTAATGCCAACATCGCGATTGGAGGAAATGAGCTGTTATACAGTGCCGGCTTAAGCTTAGCGCAGCGTTTAAGCTGGGCGGTAAGTACCAAAAAGAGCACCAAATCTATTTTCCTCGAATTTAATACCCCTAAAATTGGTAAGTTGTATTTTAATAAAAAAAATTGGCCAAGTGCGTGTTGTGCCACGCGCAGTGTAGGGTTCCGTAATTGTCCGTCGTTACCACAATATATTTCAGAAACAAGCAATTACTTCATCTAAAGTCACTTTTTATATTTTCTTCTAAGGAATTTTTACTGGTTAAGAAAATGTATAATGCATGAGTCAAATGACTATTACTCTTAAACTAACTGATGTACCTATCTTAATCATTATAGTTTTCCTTGAAAGTTCATGAAAAGCAGTATTATTACGAATTTTCCCAGATTTTTCAAGCCAACAGTTTAGTTTTTAGAAGGTAAATTTTATTTTACCGTTTTGTCGGTGTGATTAATATACCTACATACCTCTACAAAATTACAGCTCCCTAGTGCCAACAGTTTCCAAGCAAAACCTCGGACAGACAGACAGACATATCGAAACTATAAGGGTTCCTTGTCAGGACTACGGAACCCTAAAAGTAACATACATAACTTATCTCTATAGTTTTTCATAAACATTCCAAAGTATATAACGTAATTATCAATTTCGTTGTAATAAATACGAATTTTTTCTAAAGATCAATACAATAGTAATTCAGTAGGCAAAGGTGTGGATTGCTTAAGGCATCAAGTAGTCTTAATCTGGCACTGGTTAAGTACTTACGAAGCGGTATGCGCGTGCGCTTAAAAACAAGTCTATTGGCCGTCCTTGGACAACCTTGCCTTATTGCTACACCATACATATTCCTCAGTAACGGTCCAACCTACCAGTACACACGTTGCTCCCATATATGAGCCAGCGGCAGTTAAAAATAACTAGGAACTCTGGCGTAATACTTCTTTGCGTGTTTTCTGATAACCGCGAAGTGTTTATGCAGATAGACAGTAATAACACTACCTACTTAAGTACTTGATGTTTTATTTATTTACATAGATTTCCCGTAATTTCCGCCTCATTTAAGGGTCACCTGACTAATAATAATGAATTCGTAGAAATACATTAAAATTCAAGCGAATATTTATTCGGACTGGAACTTTTTATGGGGCAGAAATAATGTCCTTTTTTTCCTTTAGTGCTTTCTAGTATTCTGATTGGATTTCAATGATACATTGTGCTCATTTTAACTTCTAACACACATTGTCCATATAACAACTACAGTCCAGTCAATGAATGCTTTAACGACGGTGTAGAGAGAAATCCGTGGAACACAATTTCTGACCTCGGGACTTTGTTTAGACTAGTTAGGAGGTGAACATAGCAAAAGTACCCGCCCTTAGCCCTTGAGCCGACGGGGAGAGGGGGGTTTAAAGGTACCACTTTTCGGTTTTACGCATAATCCTCGGAAACTATGAGTGTCCTAGTGACATGACTACTATGAACCAAAAAAAGCTTATTCAATTTGCTACAGTTGAGATAGTCAAGTTTTTCTATATCTTGTATAGTTTTCGTTTTACTTTTTTGCTATGTTCACCTCCTAACTAGTCTAAATAAAGTTCCGAAGTCAGAAATTGTGTTCCTCGGATTTCCATCGATAATGCTTTATTGACTGGACTACTACTTAAACAATTTTAATTTGTACACAAACATTATGGAACAATGTGAGTGCGGTGTGTGTGTGACTATATTATCTACTTAGTTAGAAAATTGTTTTCAGGGTACTTAGTATGCACTTAAACTTGGATGTAAACTGGTTTCAATGTAAGCACTGTTCATACAAGCTAGTTCGTTAAATCTCGTAGATTGAGTGCTTAAAAGTCGCACGACACTTTGAAAGCGAGATTGTTATGGAGATACAATTTCAGAAATAGATAACAGTTTTAACTAGATTTTGCCCGGCTTTTCCCAAACTTCAGTCTATCACGAGATAAGATTCATGGGTTAGGAAATCAAAAATACTGTCTAAAAATAGTCCATAAGGTAAAAACTTTATTAAGTTATCAGAAACCTGTCATCTTTATAGATTGAATATTAAAATTGTAATGTATCTAGACGGGTGTTTAAAAAATTTATTCTACATCAAAAGGAAAAGCAATAACAGTTTTCATAGACATGTAAGCCTGTCGGATATTGCAAGTTTAATTATACGTGTAGCTAGCATCAAGTCTCTGCATCTCTCGGGAAATTAAATAATACTAGGTAGGTTTGTACTACCGGTGTACATAAGAAGTATCCTTTGACACACCAAGGCAAAATAAATAGTTTTCAATGAAGAGAGATTGAGAGAGCATGCCTATCATCATCATTAGTCTGGTGATTATGCGGGCAGATGGGACATAGAATCATATTTATTTTTAAATCAGATTGATTTCAACCTACAATGTCTTAACCAAACGTAGACCAATAAACCAATTACACAAAGTTATTTATCAATTTGAGTATCAATACCACTTGGGGATAGAACACTCTAAACAGTTAGCACACAGAGTAATTTACGATATAGGTAGGTAGGTACCCTTCGATTGCATCATACTTATGTATTTCTAAGGTAAAAGATACTCTAATACTCCTCTAGGAACCTTTTCAGCTATCAACAAGGCTACCGAGTTTTTGACAGGTCAGTGCACATCAGTGACTAACAAATAAACGCATTTTGCATTTCATGAAAAAAAACTGCAACCGATACTTAGCTGTCAGCTCTGTCCCAGCTTTATTGGTCTTGCTGTTGTCGTTCTTATGCTAAGTGGATTCTTTATTATGGACCATTTCAAATGACCTTTATTATTATTTTATAACTATTGAATAGGATCTTACGACATCATAAAGGTAGCAGGAAAGCGTTGGACGCAGGCCGCAGCTGGTTATGTGGAAATCTTTGGGGGAGGAGTATGTTCAGCAGTGGACGTCCTGTGACTGTGGCTGATGATGATGTTTATGTTCTCTTGACAACCGTAAGTTTCCAGTTTATTTGAAAAATGTGCCGAAAAAAGGCTAAAAATGTTATAAACCTAATGCGTGGTATGCATATACAGTGTGAGTCACGTTAAAGTGTACATATGAAAATAGATGAAACTAGACCTATTTTTATCGACAAAAAAGAGGTCAAAATTTTTTTGAGATTTTTTTTTAATTTTTTATAGAATTTCTTTTCTTCAAATTACTTATTGTAAAGAAAACATAATAACTTTTAAACTAAGCGGTATATCCTGATAAAATAAAAACAGTAANTGTAAAGAAAACGTAATAACTTTTAAACTAAGCGGTATATCCTGAAAAAATAAAAACAGTAATAATGCTAAATAACAGGCGATACTAAAAAAATACATGAAATACACAAAAAATGCCAACAAATAATAAAAAATGATACTTTTTGAAAAAATCTGCTTAAAAATTCGTGTTTTTTTGGTTATTTTATAAATTTCTCAAAAAAATGCCCCTATAACCGGTGGTTTTTATTACTTTGTATTATTTTCTATCGTATTATCTTTGTAAAACCAAAAATCGCATGTCTCTATCCCTATCACAACATTTGCAATGATCGTTTGAACTAAGCCTCTCCGGGCGCGCCATTCAACGCTTCGTTAACAACAAAACTGAAAATGGCTCTAGATTTGTAATTTTGATAAAGACAAGTTAGATTTCAAATAAAAACAAAAGATTTCGAAGTAAAATAAGCATTTAAGTTAAAATTAAAATTGTCTCTACCTGTAGCGGAGAATAATGTTGTGGCAGGCCTTTGTTCAAACGATCATAGCAAATGTTGTGATAGGGATAGAGACATGCGATTTTTGGTTTTAATAAGATAAAACGATAGAAAATAATACAAAGTAATAAAAACTACCGGTTATAGGGGCATTTTTTGGAGAAATTTATAAAATAACCAAAAAAACACGAATTTTTAAGCAGATTTTTTTCAAAAAGTATCATTTTTTATTATTTGTTGGCATTTTTTGTGTATTTCATGTATTTTTTTAGTATCGCCTGTTATTTAGCATTATTACTGTTTTTATTTTTTCAGGATATACCGCTTAGTTTAAAAGTTATTACGTTTTCTTTACAATAAGTAATTTGAAGAAAAAAAATTCTATAAAAAATTAAAAAAAAATCTCAAAAATTTGTCCTCTTTTTTGTCGATAAAAATAGGTCTAGTTTCATCTATTTTCATATGTACACTTTAACGTGACTCACACTGTATTATAAAAAACTGTTCCGTCTAAACAAAGACTTCATTGCTGAAAAAAGCTTTCCCAAGAATTTCCACAACGTCCAGTTGAAATAATATGAAGATTCGTTATACTCAATTTATTAAATGTTGTTTTTGTGCATATTTTGGACATTGAATAACTGTTTGAATTCGTTATACTATAATCTCTCCTTGTGTTTTTTTCCATAATTGTACATTTAAAAAGCCTTTTAGTTTTTATCAAAAGAAAAAAATATAAAACCTATCAGAGTGTAAGCGTGAAACATTTTAACTTCAGAGAGAGCACTCTGGAAGCTTACTTGCAGTCTCAGCAAACTGTAATAAAAATATTGTATGGAAGCGATGTTACGAACATAATAAAAAGGCAAAGAAGAAAAACACACAGTTCTCAACTCTGTTTGCTCTCGTATTGAGGCAAACACGTTTATTTTTTTCATGGCTTCGGCCGCGTGAACGTTTACCGAAGGGTTTTAATTATTCATATTATCACTTTACAGTCGAATAAAACCTCTTATTTACAAAGATCTGCATCCAATAAAGAAGTCAAGTTTCATCATAGGACGTACAATTTACATAATTAAACGGAATTATAGTAGTGCTCCTCCGATTTCAATTAAGGTAATGTGTAGATAATTAATTAGTTCTGTAATTAATGTGGTACGAATAATGTAATTAATAAAGTGCTCACAGGATCATCATACATGCGTAGGTACTACTCGTATTTTGGACATAATTCGAAGCAGTAACTATGTATTTAGAATACAGAATCATATTTTTTTCTATACATGAGCAATTTCCGAACAAACCTTCGATAACCAGAAACAGACACTTACTCATCCTGAATTTGGGTTAAAGTAAATTTTAGTTAATTTAAATAATCCACGTTCATATCCTAACATCGTACCTGAAAGGCCCTGAGCATATTCAATCATCGCAAGCTAGCCTATCCTGTTAAAACGTTAATAGTTATAAATACTCATAGGCGCTTATTCGCCGAACACAATGCTCTATTGTGTGACGGCGGACTAACAATGGTTTCCATAACTGATAATAAATAAATACGATTTGGTTCGCTCTTCCTTCATAACACGAGCATGTAATCCGTATTCGTTGGAATTATGATAAATTTTATATTAATAATTAAGTGGAATTAATTTTAAAGCCCACTTTCTTTACGGCACAGCGTTATCAGATTAAAGCTGGTTTTAGTATCGCTCTGACACACGCTGACCGTCGGCGCTGACAGCCAAAATGTATGAAGCGTCGGCGCCGAGCGGTCAGCGTACTCGAGAACGTTTCCTTCAATTACATACATATTGATCTGTCAGCGCCAACGACCAGCGAGCGGTCAGCGTGATTCTAAAACCCGCATAAGGGTACATACGATAAAATTGACTATAAAATAACTATCTAAATATATATAACTCAAAGGTGACTGATTGACTGAATGACTGACTGATAGACTGACTGACATAGTGATCTATCAACGCACAGCCCATCATGATCTATCACTGGACGAATCGGGCTGAAATTTGGCATGCAGGTAGATGTTATGACGGTAGCCATCCGCTAAGAAAGGATTTTACGAAACCATAATACTGTACCCCCAGTGAAAAGGGATCTAACTCGACTTAGATCAAAATTGACTTTATAACATAATGTGAATCTCTGAAAAATTAGCTATTTTTGTATCTAATACGGTATGTTTCTACGACGTATAGAAAAGAAAATAATTTTGTGCCAAATGATACAAGTAAGGCTTTGTGAACCAATTTTGAGTTTTCTTTCGTGTATATTGATACATGTCTACTTTTAACAAAGTGTACCGGAGGCTTCTTTCAATTTTTTATTGTGTCAAGAGGTACGACTCGTGTTACTACTTTTTACACGATTGAAGTTGTTCAGATTGAATTTGTGATTAACAATATAAGATGACTCATATTAATATACACAAAAAAAACTATGTATTGTTGGTTGGTGAAAAAGAATGTAACTTAATTTATATCACAAAAAGTAAAAGACAAATGATTATTTATTTTGTGTATAATGATTCAATTAGACTAATACCATTAACCACAAAAGTTTCGTACATGTGTAAAATGTTATCAGTTACTTAGATCAAAAACATTTGAAAATCGCAACTAATGATTTGGTTAATTATTTGGTGTAAAATGATATAACTTAGCCCAATTTAGATCAGTTTACACATTTTTTTTCTCATCACAAAATTGGTGTATATTGATATAAGTAGAAATTTTTGGACGATTTACCCTAAATATCCTGAAATAATGATTCCTCATAGTGTAATTACTAATGTTTGTTTTACAACTTTTTCTAAAATTAAAGAAACAAAAAAATATCAACAGAAATGGCGAAAAATGTATCACTTTACACTTGTTAGCGGGTGGTCAATTCAGTGTGGTGTAAAATGATTTATGTCCCATTACATCACTTTACACGAATGTAAAGTTGCCGTGCATGGCGATATAACTGGGTTTTTATTTAATTACGAAAAAACTACAAGCTATATTTCCCAAACTAGCACACTGCCTAATTATATCTAACATTACCTTTCACCTAAAAAATATTTCACCAAGTTATCTCTAATAGCGACGAAGCAGGATTTTTTTTAACTTCAAATGCGATTTCCCAAAAATCACCATTTTCGACTTAACTCCGTTTTCACTGGGGGTACAGAATATAGGGGGTAAAACGGGATCAATGCGTACGAAGTCGCGGGCGGCCGCTAGTTCGAAATAAGTAAACAGCTGGTTTGTTAAACAAATGGTCCATCGCCAACTCTTAGGCCCAGTTTTTTTAATCATAGTTAAAATAACTAATTGTTTAGTTTTGATATTAATACTAAAAGTCATGCTAACCATTGTTCGAAAAACATTTTTTTATTTAACCACTTGTCATTTGACGTCTGTCAAATTTGACTTTTGGTTATTTTAACTACGAATCAAAAAACTGGGCCTTAGAAGATTACCTAACCTAAATGGCTGTAAAAATCTAACAATAAAATTATTTTCGCGATTAGTAGATATTGTTTTTTTAAGTATCAAGAATTAGTTAATCATTAACATTTAGCTGCTAACAATGATCTTGACTTGTTAATTATAGCTAATTTAATTAAACAGGCATAATGATAACAGATCCGTCTTGCACTATTATTGTAAGAGTATTGTTTAACTAGAAGTCGCAGAGCAGGAAGCTGTGCGTACGTTTAATTAGCGCTTCGTTAATGAGCTTAGCAAGTCAACCCTCCAGCTTAAAATAAGATGCTGTTGTTGTCAAACTAGTTAATATATTATTAAAATAATACCTATATGCGTTATATCTTAGAACATTTAATTAAAATATAGGAACACAAAACAAACAAATTTTGAATCCAGCTGTGAAATTATTGGTTACTACTTATTTAATTCCATAGATACTTCTGAAATAATTCCTAAGAAAAGGACTATCATTATGTACAAGATTAAGAATAAAATAGCTATCCTATATCCACTCCGTATGTTTCTAACTTGAAAACCCAGCAGAAGAGTTTATTTAAGTTTAATTCATTAAATTACACAGAATAAGTTATTAATAAAAACTTTTTACTTCATAGATAGAATGAAAAGAGCTTATCACTAAACAGAAAAAAGTCATACGACCCCCTTTCATATTTAACAACTCTACATCCAGTTGCTTTAGGAGTGACAAGCTTTTACGTACTTTAAAGACCTTTTGATAAGCAAAGTGAAACCAACTTTGTTTATAGGCTGTTGCCAATATTTTAATAAATTGCATGCCAGAGCTTAACGTCATTAATGGCATAGAGTTTACATTTTCTTACCTAGACTAGTGCCGGGCCAGACTTGAGAGCTAAAGGATTTGTCACACTGTATTCGTTCTACCGTCAGCGGTCAGGTCAAAATTAACGCAGCCCCCATCATGTACGAACAACATTGTCGGTTTCTCTACATTTTGTATTGATGCGATCTTACCGCGTGGTCATGAGCACAGAACGCAAACCGCACCGTTGTTCGATTGGCTTGCCCGGACCGCTGACATAGCCCTGACCGACAAGGTTGTTTGTTCATGCATGATGCGGGCTACGATCATTTTAACCTGACCGCAGACCGAAGTACGCATCCAGTATGGCAAATCCTTTAATGGAAGTGTGAGTGCGAATCAAAGCGGCTTTATGTCTCTACCTAATGGAAGAGAGTTGCCGCACATTGCCTCTTGTTGCGACATCGTAAAAACATAGTACTTAATCACGCTTTTATTTGAATGACAAACCATAATTTGGTAAAATACTGCGACTTGTAATTATTAAGTTTTAGCACACATCATGATAATGTAATATCAGTAATCAGAATTAATTGATAAAAGAAGGAAGTGGATAGGTATATAAAATATTACATAAAGTATATTTATCAGCCTATCGGGCAGCGGGCTGCTGAAAAAAGAAACATTATTTGAGTTGATTTAAAATATGATATGGCCTATCTAGTCATATCTACTTGTACCTATAACCGATATAAAAATATTTCGTAGCCAAACTCTATAAAAAGTTATTTTATTTATAAATATTAAGCGATACTTTCCTGCGGTGCTATAATATTTTTGGTATCAAATCAAAATTTACACGTGCTAAGGACTAGCATTTGAAATGACTGAATAAAAGAGTAAATGAATTTTAATTTGTTTAAGAAATCACACAAGATACGAGCTCATAAAATTAATATTTTGCTAACGATTCCTGGTACCTACTGTGTTAAATAAAATATATTGGTGCTGTAATTGGGGTACAAGTATTTCCCGGAATCTGGCGACATGCTTTAGGGATTTGTCGCAGACCAATTTAAACATTCCTTAAATTGGTTTACTTACTTCCTTCGTATCAAAATAAATTTTCCGGGTAATTCAATTTTTATCATTTATAGGATTTTATCGGCTCAATCACAGAAATTATGACTACCCACCATCATTATTAGCTTACTTCTTAATGAGTGAAGGCTAACAGCGGACCCGTTTGGTGCTCGCTAAATAATAAAGTGCCACATAACTTCTGAATAGACTCCTGGTCCTGGTGTATTCATAAAGTTTTTCTACACATTAAAAAAGTGGCTTGGCTAATCCTTAGAGGAACTATTTAGCCAAAGATGTAACATAGCTAAACTGTGAGAGATATCAAAGGTAAGCTACGAAACTATGTGTCTATTTCCGCCTACGTTAAGCTGTGGAGAGAACCGGCTAAGATGTGCCACGGTGCATCGTATAATAATTTGAGTAGCTACACTACCTGCATTCTCAACGTAGCTCACATTCATAGCTCGCATTCTTACGTCACATTTATAATCTCCATGTTTAGCTCGTCTCTTTAGCTCACCTCTTAGCACGTATCTCTCGCTTCATCAAATATGTAAAAAATTGAGCTTGGTTGAACCATTTTCCAACATAACATCTAAACGATCATATCAAAGGATATCATACACATTCCTCGACACGCAGGTTAAGATATCTTTGCTAGATCGGAAGCCGTATGCTCCGTTATTCGAAGTGCAGATAAGCTAAGCACAAAGCTTACAAAATGTTTTTCTTCTCTTTGACTTATCTCGTAAAAGGTTTCCGGCAACAGGAAGCCATTAAGTGATTCTCATCCATCTGATTAAGAATCGATCGATAATTCTGCGTACAATTAACTTCATGAACCCCTATTAAAGCTCAATTGGTTCGACGATAACGTAATTTCAGATCGCTAAACGATTACCCAGTATTTTTATACTTCTAAGTTCTATGATGCTAATACTCGTATACCTAATTAAAAAACATCCCTGATATGAATGAATAAAACTTTCTTCAGATTAATTATTTTCTATTCAGAAACTACTTAATGCTTGCTGGTGTTGTCTCTCTTGTCAAAGTTTTAAGTGTCTTGTTAATGGATGCAACTGGCTTCCTCGTTTTGCCGGCAGACTATATCTCTGCAGCATCAGTCAGTGGTTTATTTAACCTGAAAGTAGCCCAAGTCAGTGCAGGAAGACTTAACTATGTTCCTACAAAGTACCTTATTTTGGAACTTTGTAAAGATGATAAATAATATCTACAAAATGATTATTTCGCGATAGTACTAAGTACGATGATACGTTTCTTGCAATCTTTGTATCTCCAATGAAAAGTCGATTAAACTATCTTGATACTTAGTTCTTTTACAATTCGATAAAGTAAGAATTTTCTCCTTCTAAAGCTCAACTGCATCAAAGGTTTATCTCATTACACTTAGCTGTTTAATTACAATCCGCCTGCAATCTCATCTGACACCACCCTTCCTCGGTGCAGTCCTGTTGTCCCCCCAACTTGGCCCCCCTAGGGGGGNTCCTGTTGGCTCCCCTAGGGGGGCCAAGCAGGGGGGACAACAGGACTGCACCGATTCCTTAAACACTACAATGCGATTGAAATCGGACTTAATTTAAACAGTAGGTATTGCGTTCTTAGTCACTAAGCAATTAGAATCTCAGAAGGACTCTCTTTTAGAAGGACTCGTGATCTTGTTGCTTATGACAGATAATCCATCTGGAGAATGTGAAACGCTCATCATTATTTCAAAGATGTTTCACGGTTCTTGTAGAATTTCCTCAGCGATGTCTATATCTTTGAGACCTAGCGATAGTACAGTACTGTGCATGGATCTGGCGTCCGTTCTAAAGCTTTGGCAGCTGCCAATTAGCCATTCAGAGAATCTTCTAACGCTTTTGCATCAGTGTATCTACGTCTAAAATTCTGTAAACAGAACGGTACTCAAATTATAACTCTAATACATTTATCTTGATGCAAATATGTACAGTCGACAACAGATACTTAGTTTGATATCTTTTTATTGCAGAAACGCACCTATTACAACATTTTATGCTGCTATAGTGTAGCTTGATGAACTGTCCTCTGTACATTGGCTGATTATTTTGTCACATTTGTCATTCTTTGGTAGATTTTTTCTAATGCAATTTGAAGAGGACATATGTGACATGTAGAAGTGTGAATTGACATTAGACATTTGTCAATCAGACTTGATGAACGCCATTGCGAATTCGCGTGTGACCCGACTAAATTGGGACCGTCTGCTGCGGAATAAACGGCATAAATACATACGTATGTACTGACATACCGCAGACTATTTATTTACTCTAATGTGCACTCGCACAGTGCCTACTCAGGCACAGTCACATATCAGACAACATTTTACTGCAAACTGGCATTTATTACCACTGCATGACGTGCCACAGTGTTTAGCTACATGTGCTGCCGTCAGTAGGTAGCATAATTGATGTTTCGTAGATCTATGCTGTTCTATCGACTGTGATGATTACGATTGATACACAATTTTTTTACGTGCCTTTTTTATTAATCAACTAGCTTTCCGCCGCTCCGCCGCTTAGCCCGCGTGGAATTTTTCGGTTTTTTATATAACCTTGACACTCAGCAATAATGTGGCTTTCTATTGGTGAAAGAATTTTGAAAATCGGTTCAGTAGATCCCGAGGGTTCATGCCGCTGTACGTTCGTCATTAACCCACTCGTAACACAAGCATAATTTAGCTTACCACGAGGGGTTACTGGGACTATTATCAATTTGTTTAAACAAATAAATATTCTTTAAAAATTAAACCGACAGTACATAACTCTTGACATATTTAATTTTTCAATCAACATTACAAGTCGTTAATCTTTTTTACGATCAAAGGTATTTGGACAGCATGTTGAGAACTTATGGTGTTTGGTCTTGATGTGTTTACAGTGACCAAACGCAGACGGCAGCTTACCTTGGGCCAAATTTCACTACTACTCGTAGTATACAGCTAGAGCTTTGCTGGTTGCGACTCAATGGTATCGTAAGTACATACGATACATAATAATAATATGCTGGATTACTGCCATGTATGGCATCCAAATTATTGCACAAACATTTGTATGCAGTCTGTTAGTAAATTGTGGTTATATCTGCTTTACATGGGTAGTTCGTTATAATAAAATTCTACTGGAATGATTTCAAGAATGACGATTTTTTACCAATGCAATAATGTTCTTTTTCGTTCAAAAATTTTCCAACCACATAGGATACGAAAGCCTGTGTATACGGGCTACATCCCACCTCTCTCGCGACTACTCGCGAAGCTGAAGTCTGCCTAGGAAAAATTCAAATGCCCGTCTGTCAAATGCAAAGCGGATGACAAAAGATAAACATACATAACCTTTAAAGAAAAGATATAAACCACGGACAGTATGAATTTACTATGGAGCCCTATCACGCGATAGCCCGACCGTCAAGCCTGTGTAATAAAAAGCGCACAACATCCACGCTCATGTGTAACAAGCTTCGTTTTACTTACGTAAGTCCAAGTTAATATCTGTCGCAGCAACGTCAGTGTATGGCTTTACAAATACAACTCTCGTACGCAGTGGAAAGTCCCTATTTAATATCACGTGTTTCCATTACAGACCGCGGGACTCGTTTCTAATGAAATGGCCACAACACACGTTCACCACTTATCACTGGACACTTTGAATAAAGTGTCTGTGTAATCAGTAGAAGCAAGTGATAGCTCATGCAAGTAACCTGTCCAGATTAGATAAAAAGATACAAAATTACAATGCCATGCTGATTAATCAGACCATTTGGCTAATTACTCACCCGAAGAATTTAATAATGCCCTGATTGTTACTGATAATTTATAGTACAACACACGGACCAACCGTGGATTATTAGGCAGGTACAGTAAAAACATTACACTTCTTTTTTTAATAAAAAGTAGCCTATATGTTAGTCCAGGGTGTCAGCTACCTCTACATCTAATTTTATCAACATCTGTCCAGCCGTTCTCGAGTTTCAAGTGTTCTAACAAGCCCGACTTTTATTTAATGCAAGATGATTTTACTCTAAAATACAAAGGTACTCTACATATTTGACATAATTGTACCTATAAGAAATAAAGAAATTAAATACTAATCTTAGGACTCATTTATAAGTTTGCTATTTGTGAGCATATGTAAAGCTAAATTGACTTTTTCTTAGGTTTTCTTCCATCTGCATAGCAAAAAACTTACATAATAAGTAATTAAAGTATCTACAATTTAAGAAACAAAGTATAGAAAATTATGAACATGATTTAATGTTTCATTTGATTTTCAGAATAATTCGCGGTATAAAGTATCCAGCGGATTCCTGAAACCTTAACTAGGTCACAATTAAAACCACCGTCCACCGGGTGGATAAGGCACTAAGATAACTTCATTTTATACAGGGTGTCCCAAAAAGTAGTGTCAAGCTGAAGCTCAGCGGTAGAGCATCATTAGGGCTACCCAAATCACCGTGACTTTTGATAGTTTTCGAGTTATGATTTTTTTTACATGCAGGATTTTAGTTTACATTCGTGTTATGGATGTAAATACTTCTGAATCAGCTAGGCCTAGTGTTCATCTGATAATAATAAAAAATCAGCATGTAACTTGACCATTCGCGCCACAGTGACCAAAAAAGTGGCTAAGCGCAGAAATTTAAAACAATCATAACTCGAAAACTATCAAAAATCGCGGAACATATACGGGGACCCGATTTGGATATCCCTAGTGATGCTCTACATTTGGGCTTCGGCTTGACACTACTTTTTGGGACAACCTGTATACTTTACATAAAACTACTGAAACATTTTGTTTGAGTAAAACCTTTTTTCACAAGTATTCCTAATTAAAATTAATTTTAACGCAGTGAATAATTTGTTCTACCATATTGGCTCGAAATGAAAATGGAGATTGGAGGAAACGATGCCTTTGTCAGTTCTTCTTAGGGGAAACACAATTAGCAAGAAATTTAATAAGTGGGCTAGATGCGCTATCAAGTCCATGCACCTTTGTTGTTAACACATTTTACAGTATCCTTTTTTATGAAGCATTTTTAAAATATGTAAATTATACTTTACGCACAGGTTCAGAAGACACAGTACCTACTGTTTAACACGAATATACATAATTCTGCTTTCCGAGAAAGTATTTTATATTCAGGAAATATACAGTAACCAACGAATAGAATTCTTGATCTAAAGAGCCTTTTTTACAAGAGTAGTAACTAAACTTTACAGTCATTTTGGGTCATTTTGAAAATTTTAACTGATGTTTATACATCAGAGACTACAGGGTATTCTCAAAACAGAACTACAGTCATCTTCTTGGGTAACTCTGAGTTTTTCAGGTTAACTTTTAACAGTAAAAATTAGGCACTAGTGCTTTATTTTACTGTTATTATCAATCTCTAGGCCAACCAACATACTACGACATTGTTACTAATGTAATATTCATACATAATACCTACACCAGAAGATTCCAAGATTTTAATGTTTCTATCAGCTACTTACACATACAAAGTACAATATTACCTACTCGTATGTCAAACGGACACATATTATATCTTTACCTTCTACGGATTAAGGCGTTTATTATTTTAACTGCAATCTTCTTAATGCAGTGAATCGATAAAATACAGCAGATATATTGTATGAACGTCGAGAAGAATATGAAGTGCTTCAACCAAACCAAGGGTTATTCAGCGATTGGATTAAATCCGTGAAGCGAAAATTTCAAAATCCACTGTACTGGAACGAAAACGTTCGTCACTTTTATGTCTATTTTTGCCTGCACCTAGAGTCGGCATTGTCTGTATTCGCACGGTATTAAACTGTATTTAACTACAATAAGGGCAACATTTCAATGGGAACTTGAACGAAGAGGGTTGGAAGGTAATAAAACACTTAGAAAGAAGGTAGACTGATTTGTCCGCCAATAACACTTCATTTCACTTCATCCGTGATCCTTCCGAATGCAAGCGCAGAAGTATCGGAAACTTGGTGATAACAAACAGACGACGGCACATAAATTTCGCTTTTTATATCCTTGTAATAGGAGCCACATTGCAAAAATTTACTGGATTGTACAGATGACGGCACGTCAAGGTTACCACTGTGGGTTCTTGTGCAGTTGTAATAGGGGTGAGGTTGTAATAAGGGGTGAGGTTGCAACAAAAATCGGTAACCTGATGTGCTGTCGTGTGTACATGGATAAAGTCCCACTCAATTACTTAGGTGAACATGACGGACAAATAGATAGACAATACCTACGCTACGACTTAACTGATAAGGGTTCAGAATTTTTAACTTCTGTGGAACTTTTCATTTTATCTATAGTACCTAGAGTGCTATAGATTGTAGGTACTACAAAGTTTTTGACACGTGTTTGAGCCGCGGGAAAGAGTATTAATTATTTTATATAAAAACATGTTAGGATAGAAGACAAAGGCAGGGAATGTATTAATAATACAAAGGGTTATTATTTTAACGCACGTGTCATAAACATTGCTTGTGACGCACATTTCATATACCGTGTCATACATGGCTATTCCCCTTTGAGAATTCATATCAATATGACATTTGCATTTTAAACATATTATTTTGATTATGGTACGGTCGCCAAATATAGTTCAGTTGGGTACCTATTAAGATCCATTTTTAGTCTTGCGTATAAATATAGAAAAAATATGTACTTTTACATCAATAAATACATAAAACCAACCAGCAGTTGTGTTATCTCGAACTAATAAATGAGTAAGTGTCCATCGTATAGGTCACCCTTGATAAGGACAAGTGCGAATATGCTATGCACCTCGACCTCGACATACATAGTACCGACGACAATACATCAAGCTATCGCTTTGTAATTGGTCCTATTTCAAAACAAAAATGTATGGTTTAATGGACTGTTGACTATACAGTCGTAGTCTATACAATAGTCTCTGTAAGTATACACTACCTATACACTTATATCACATTGCATAAATTGCACCGGTGAGAGCGGAATTGAAACCATAGAAATGTACACAGTATAGTGTAATACAGCCTCAGATCATAGAAGGGAATAGATATGAAACGGGGGCGTGGCGCGTGTCTCCGCGATATGCCCAGTAACGAACATCGCCCGCGAAGCCAGGTTAGTCGCGATTCAGTCGTACAGAGGAAATGTTCTCCGATATTTTTGGATAATGCGTCGTTACTTGCAATAACAGAAGTGAAACGAAGAACTACAGGAACAATGGAGTCATTTACAACATGTAAATATTGCAAATCCATTGGTATTTTGCTTGGTCAAGGTAAAAACTTCAATTTTATAAAGGGTTCTTTTCAAATTTTGCAAAACCGCACAAATAACTATTGGTAATTGTCATTTTAACTAAAATAGTAAGACACGGGTCTTTGACGTTTGTCCAAGTTTTAAAGTAGGATGGTGCAACCCAGCCTTAGTGACCATACTTTTAGTGACTCTTATTTACTTACATAAAAAAGTGTATTGGGAACTGGGCGTTACCTGTAACAAAAACAATAACAGAGATTAAATTAACCATTACCTACTTATTGAGTTCACGAAAATAGTCTAGTAGTTCTAGTCCAGTCAATATAGTATACTAGAGGGAAATAAAAAAAAAAGTACTCGTAATAGAGTACAAGAGTCACATTCATAGCCTACCCTTTTGTTTAATCTTAAATCGAATTACAATCTAACAATTTCTTAATTAAACGAAACGAGTTAAATTAATTCTATACCTACGAGTATCATTGTCATACATAAATAATACCTACATTATTTTCACTTGTACGAGTACGAATAAAATTGTAGCCTTTTGAGGACGTATTCTTAATAACATGGCATTACCGCGTCATACACAATGTAAAATCATTATTGCAGTGTGAATTGCATCACCTGTGAGGGTGCAGTGCACCACATAGTAAATTTATTTAATTGTTGTGACGTATTGCTTTACATAATATATCTTTGTGTTTGTGCCTGCTGCGATAAAACCAATATCATTTTTCCGGAGCCTATCAAATGGATACTGAATATCTAACTATTATGTGAGATTAAGTAGAAACATAAATATGATATGATAGTTTATCTACCAGCTAATAATTGTAGGCTCTTTTAAAAACAAAAACGTGTCTGGAATAGATTACTTAGTTTTAATCGAAAAAAACAAATTGATGACATCACCAAGTCGAATTTCGACGATCCAATTTACATGTTGCTATATCCTGTGATAAAACTAAATTCATTTGTGAACTAATTTATTCATTTAATTATATTTTTACTTTTGCTTAATTATGTTTGTAATTCGCGTTAGATTGTTTGTGAGTTGTGGCCTTATATTGTTTGTGAGTTTTCTGAACTTAATAGGTGGGGTCTATGCGTACGACTACAAGTTACAAGAATTACAATCGATGAAAATATCTAAGAAAGATTTAACTATACTAAATTGTATAACATCGTGCTTTTACAATATGAAGACTGTCTCCACCGCTGCAACTTCTGTGTAACTATGACGTAGAGTTGGTCTACTTAACGAAAACTTACCAGTACAAGTAGTTAGTTCCGAAGAAAAGCAAGAAAAGAAAATCGATGTAGTTTGTACGAACTTTAATTATTATTGACGTTTTATAGCATACTATAGTAAAGTAGCAGTATAGTACTACTATAGTCCTACGACGAAGCAGTAAATTACTCGACGTTTGATAAGACACGTTTAGCGGTTCTTATTTCATAACATGCAACTACCCTAAAAACTTTCAAGTATAACTAAGTATAGATTCAAGATCCAGACAGATAGGTTCTTTCTTCTTTCTAATTCTTCTGATTTCTCCACAAAGAAATTCATTCTTTGTGGAGATATCAGAAGAATTCGTATCAGAAATTAAGAAGTCACGAGTCACTAGTAAAGGACTAGATGACGTGAAGAAATAAATAAATAAATAATAAATATCCTTAGACATTTTACACTGCGCTTCTAGTCCCAAACTAAGCAAAGCTTGTACTATGTTATGTACTTGTATACTAGACAACGGATACAAACATACTTAAATACTTTTTTTTTTTGTAAATACATACTTATTATACATAGAAAACACCCAGTCCAATACAAACATATATGTTCATGCACACAAATGTTTGTACTGTGCGGGAATCGAACCCGCTACCTCCGGAATAGTAGTCCGTTTCGAACCACTACAACAAACGGCTGACTTGTTCAAATGTTCAAGAATTTTATTTACTACTTCTACTAACTAGCTGTGCCCCGCGGTGATAGCCGCGGTAAAACGTACCAGGGTGTCAGCAAACTCCATACCAATTTTTATTAAAATTTCTCCAGCCAAACACTAATATTATAAAGACAAATTTCGCCTTTATAATATTAGTGTGATAATCGCAATCACCAGCCTAAGCGCCACGACGCCGCCGCAGCCGCGCCGGCCCCGCACCTTTGCACTGTTTATACGCGCCGCGTGAAGCCCGCTGCTGCGCCGCCAGCGAAATTATGCTTTGATGGCGCGGTGGCGGCGCAGTGGCGGCGCGGTGGAGGCGGCGCGGCGGCAGCGCGGCGGCAGGCTATACGTGGCGCGTATGAACAGTGTAGGGGCGCGGTGGCGGCGTCGTGTGCAGGAGCGCTAATTCCATTTTCGAGTGGTAGTTTATACGCGGATATCGTTTCATAATACGGGTCGTAATCTGTTTCCCTTTTATTAAAAAAAAAAAGTGTAATCCGCGATGAACACTGGCTTAAAATGACATTTCCATACAAGATATCCATTTAAATTAGTGATCAACGCGAGCTTTAACTTTTTTTAAGGGGATCAAGACACCCATGTGATGGTCAATATAACTCAGTTAACACAGATTGACGTGTCTCAAGTTGATGGCAATTGAAGTGTCTCTTACAACAATTTAAAGTTTTCCTTAAATGATGCACAGACGACCGCACGTTACAGTATCTTATACAGTTGTAATACGTGCTATTTTGTGACAAAAATGTACTGTCGGCTGACCTACTGTTGCTATTCTAGCTTTTGTCATTGTAAGTTGAGGATACTTCGTTAATCAATTTACTTCGTTTATTTTTCTGTATTGTCTTTCCTTCTGTGCTTGCTTTTGTAATAATGTGACATGAACGAACAAGTAAGTGCTAAATATTTATGTTTTATCAATAAGTATTATGTCATCGTTATTCTTTACGTCTACCTGAATTAATGTATAATAAGATCCAAATAAATTAACACTAAAATTCTCAACAACTAAGGAGGAATATTTCTGGACGACTAAGTTACGTTACACGGCTATATCATTTCAGCCATCCTCGAGATGCCTTTGTGAACACAAACGCATATTTCACCAGTGCAGGATCAGTTACACGATCCCTGTTATTTTTAATAAAAACTCATCGACTTGCGAAATTAACCACCCTCTGCGTGCAGGGTGGCTGTGCGTCATAGGGTAAGGGCTGGCTACCAACATAACGCATTAAATCAGAAGGCCCCAAACACAAGAGCTAATTGTGTTTAATTGTATCTCATAAAAATTTAAGCTAATAGTGTTTTTCCACAAAATATTTGAGAACGGAATCGATTTCAATTGACTAAATATAAACACTGTTTTCACTGATTTATTGGTAAAAATATGTCATTGTGAATACCACCCTCTCAAACCACGGGTTATTTTTCAAAATTTGTGTAATTAACTCCGGTAAGTACTAGAGCTTTTTGCCTAGCGATTATTGAACTAACTACGCCTTCTGTTTTTTCCCATTTTGTAACCAAACACAACTTTTTTGTTGATATCCGTGGGAGGAGGGTGGGCCAGTACATTCTGCGAGTTTACTTAAGTTACACTAATTAACGAAATGGGACGACAAAAATAACAAGTCTATTTTGATCTAGGTACTGCTTAATGAATATTAAGTTAACGATGCCTTGAGGCAAAGCGTACTTTCACAATTAAATTATACACTAACGTAAGGTGTAAGTATCCCTAAATCATTTACACCAGTCTGTATACATTTTGTGTGTAAAATAAACTCTGCAACTGGCTATGCTTTAAAAATACTTTTAGGAAAAGTAGAGAACACCACGTATTCGCCTTCGAGACATTTTATTCTCCCATCCGGACAAGGGCATTAAATTCACTGTTTTAAAGCTTAATATTGTGCAATAAAAATTAAGTGGACATACATTATTGCCTCTTGTGGTTACACTTCTCCCGAGGGACGCGTCACAGCTATCTATAGGTATGAATGTAGGCTAACCAAAATATTGTAGGTAAGTAGGTACGTGTGCAAAGCCACAGTCATAGGGTGGTTATTTAAATTAAATTGGATTTAAGTCAGTATTTCAAGACAACCCACAAAATTAAACTTAACCTCAATAATATATTATTTTCTGATCTTAATATTGAAGTACTAAGCTACTGTCTATTATTTAAATTGAATTCTGTTTTAACCTTCTTTCTGTATTTTAAATTAGAGGCTTTTTAATCACTCCCTTTGCAAGCAAGCTGTTAGGAAAATATTGTATGAATAAAATAACAATATTGGTTCAACGTTGCCGCGTTGTTGACATAGACGTGTCGCATGCAAGGAGGATAATAAATCAAGCTTTAAGGAAAATTGAACCGGTAAAACTGCTTTATGAGAAACTATTCTAGATTATTTAACACTTCTTTCGTTATAAAAATCATGCGTGAGTGCGTTAAATTCTTAAAATAATATTTCATTTTAAGTCACTTTAATATCTTGGCACAGTACCTTTATAACTATGCAGCCGGTATTATGCTAAACATCATAGAGTCTAGTATAAACAAATACTGCACTTAGCTTTATCTGGAACTGTTAATCTAATCACAATGACTTAGGTGTCATCCACGTCATTCACAGGTACCTAATAACGTAATAGTCATGGTGGAGACTTACGCCCGTATTCACAGCAGTGAAGCTGTAAATCGAACGCACAGCGGTGAATAGAGCTCTGTGATTGATTCGTGTGTCACCCTGTGCGTCCACGCGCACTGTGAGACCTCATAGTAATGTTTGAGAATACAGGCGTTAACCAAGGCGCAGACCACCGACTTTTAGTTGGCCGATAGTTGATGAGCCCGATTTTAATATGTATGAAGAATCGGCCGATAAAAAATCGGTGTTATGTGCGCACTTTCATACCTACATCTCCACACTGATCAACAGCCCGACCCAACTATCGGCCAATCTAAAAGTCGGTGGTCTTCGCCTAGGCTAAACGGTACCACAGATTTGTACAGGGCAAGTATTTAAATAACTTTTTTTACTTTTTTGACGATTACCTCTTTCTGTCGTCAGAAAGTAAAGTTTGTAACGTTCTTAATCTAGTGGAACACATTACCTCAATAGAGACATTGTCGAAAGAACTATTAGGTAATCTATGCCGATAGGCACCAACGAGGTATTAAATAGACACCCAGCTATCAACTGAATCGAGTGCATAACAAACAACTGACCTGAACATGTTACAGTGACAGGATTTAGATCAATGGTATGTACACGTACAGTCAGCGACAAATAGTTCGTGACACCCAAAGTGGCCAAACCCTTAGGGCTATATTTCACGGGGACACCATGGCGGCGCAACCAGTCGCCGGCTACCAACAAAATGTATACAGCTCTATAGAGAGTTACTCACCTGGTGTCCGTTTGGTTGCGCAAAGCTGCATACATTTTGTTGGTAGCGGCGACTGGTTGCGCCGCCATGGTGTCCCGGTGAAATATAGCCCTTATTATTCCAATTGTAACAAAAACGTGATACGAACTGTTTGTCAACTTAGAGTGCCACGAACCATTTGACGATACCTGTACAATGCCTGTACTCGTATCATGTAGATACAGCACCGGAGCTGCGAGGTATCAATCACATTTTGTTTTGTTTGAAGCACACTCGTATTTGTCCAGCGAGATTGGGGCGTAACATGAATATAATCCTTCATCGGACCAGGCAGGGTTGTAGCCAGAGTTGAATGTGTTACAGTGACAAGATTTATATCAATGGTATGTACTTGTGCAATACCTGTATCATGTGGTTACCGTACCGGAGGGGCGAGGTATCAATAAGATTTGTCTTATTTGAAGCATCTGGTCCAGCGAGCTTAGGGCGCGCCGGGCGTAACGTAAATATCTAAGCCCATCAAAAACAATACTTGTCAAAAAAACCAAGTCTCGCAACTCAGTTGTTCTACGGTAAAAAGTTGTGAGATCCATGTAATACCAAGTCCAGGCCAGGAAATCTTTAACGTTTTACATAAATACGAACCCGAAACAAAAAACCAGTCACGAGTTTGGGTGTTCGAAAATGAGTTAAAGCCAACAAAAATTGTTCGTTCACGGAGTGTTGCAAAAAAAATGGTGGCCACGTTTGTCTCCAAAACCGGCCATGTTGCGACTATTCCTCTTGGGGGACAAAGAACGGTTAATGCAGAATGGTATGCTAGCATTTGTTTTCCACAAGTCGTTTCTGAACTCCGTAGAGAGAACTGCAACCGCCGCATCATCCTCCATCACGACAATGCGAGTTCTCACACCGCGCACTGAACAAAAGAGTTTTTAGAGCAAGAAAACATAGAATTATTAGTCCATCCGCCGTACAGCCCCGACCTAAGCCCTAATGATTTCTATACTTTCCCTAAAATAAAGAATAAATTGCGTGGTCAGAGATTTTCATCACCTGAAGAAGCTGTGGACGCCTACAAAACGGACATTTTGGAGACCCAAACTTCCGAATGCAATGGTTGCTTCAATGATTGGTTTCGTGTATGGAAAAATGTGTCAAATTTCGCGGAGAATACTTTAAAAAGCAATAAATACATTTTTAAATAGTAATGTTGTTTCACTTCCTTGATTCCCGAAATTTTCAGTGCCGCCCTCGTAATTGACAGCAAAAACTTTTCTAAAAGCCCGGTATTACCTAATGTATTATTGTATGTTGTTATGTGTATCTCCTCTATAACTTGTAGATGACATTCTCTAATATCATGAATATTATGTTTATAAAAAAACATGATAATTTTCTTGTATTATAGGTACACAATATTATTATGTTATACGAGTATCGCATTCAAAGTAGTTGTACAGTCGCGGAATGAAAAGGTTCGTCACCTTAGTGTCGGTTTTCGCTTGCACTAGGTACTGTAAGAGTCAAACCTGCCAACATAACAGTGCAAGAAACAGTGCTGCTAACATTTAAATAAATATGACGTTTGCTAACGAATAAAGTTTTGCTTGTTTATTTTTCTATCCCATCAGTGCAATGCAATGATGACATTGACCAATTGACAATAGTTTTTTTTATTTAATAGAAATAATAATGGCAGGTTGAACCAACAAGAAGGTTTTAGTTTATCAATCATAATAATCTTCTTGACAAGATAAATCGTCAAACAACTTTGATCTGAATAATTTTGAACTTTACTGACGAACAGTTAAAGATTATTTTCTCTAACTCGAGATTATTCTGTAACATAGTTTCAAAAGGTAATATGTGCTCGCTGTTCGTTGGAGGAATCAATTTGAAAACTGACGAACCTTTTCATTCCGTGACTGTACATTGCAATGTTTTATAAACTTTTGTTGATGTGTTACGATAAATCGATGTTGTTTTGTTTAATTTTGACAATGCACCTTCAGGGTGAGATCTGTCAATGGTAAGAAAATCTCAAAGGTACGGCAGCTGCGCGCACGACACGTGATCTACGGCGAGGAATCAGCTGTTCGGAACTATTTGGATCGACACCTCTACGTTTCTATAGACACCTACAGCGTGTTAATTTTGAGTTTGATTTTTTGTAAGAAAGATTTTCATTTGTAACTTTAGTCTGGACGTAAACATTCCTATGACATCTCTGGTCTTTGCAAACAGCGCATACAATATGTCATTAATTTAGTTGGAAAGTTTTCTTTAGCTGGCTGTCCTTAATGTCATGTCATAAGTAGAATCGCAGGTAGTAGAATCTTCTTAATTCACGTAGAATGTTTTCCAATTCCTCTGCCTCTCATTTTCCTGATCCTGAATTTTAAAAGATTGATCCTAGAATACTTCGTTACGCTCGTGATGTACTATAACGCCTGTAACAAAGGACAATGCTTTTTCCCTGGTTTACGTTTATCTTTTAATAAGAAAAATTGCCAAAACATTTCTGAATGTCTAGGCATTAATTGAACCAACAATGTTATGTCAAATAGTTCAATGGGAAAAACAAGTTTTTCCGGGCGATTTTTCTCTTTGTAAGAGGCCTCTCGAAAAAATATATTGTCAGATTGGTTCCAGCGGTTCTCTAATTTTGCACTTATTAAAACATCTAGTAATTCATTTTTTATTTTTATACCGTATATACGAGTACATCCACGCACTCTGTATATCATGCATGCCCCAAGTATGAACTCCCAAAAATACAGTATATGGACT
>NW_021134045.1:0-1139 GCF_004193835.3 Ostrinia furnacalis | reverse complement strand
GTTGATTCATACACATCTCCGCTTCTTTTGACACTTTACCTGGGATTCTACACCTTCAGAAGCAGCACAAATCGTTGCACTATTGCAAGAAAGGCTCAGCCAGTTGGCTGTCGCACGTCAGCGCCACATAAGCCAGTCCTGGGTTTCGAAAGTTTCAAGACGCTTTCGGGAGACTAGTGGCTTTATCCCGAGACCAAGTTCTGAACAGCGCCGGCGCACATTGCAGAGGGAAGACCGTTTTTTCATGTCAACCTCTCTATGAAATCGTCATTTGACTGGAATCGATGTCCATCAAGAGCTCAGAAATGTTCGTAAGATAGCTGTTAGCGAGTGGTCAGTTCGTCTAAGATATAAGCAATAGAATTTGACTCCAAAAAGGCCTGCCACAGGCTCGAAACTGACGGCAGGTCACCGATAAGGACCCTTTCAATTTGCTCGTACACATCTGACTGATTTGTGCTGCTTCTGAAGGTGTAGAATCCCAGGTAAAGTGTGAAAAGAAGAGGAGATGTGTATGAATCAACGTGTGAAAGCAAAAATCCGAAAACGCGTGCTTTTATAAGGGGTAAATAGGCTGCAACTCGCGACGTATCAAACAGTTCATAGATGTCTTTTTCGTTACTTCTTCACATCAGCCGGGATATCTTTTTAAATACTGGTGTGATTTTAATGAATTTGGTATCAATTTAAAGATAAAAGTTTAATCTTTAAAATGGTGCCACTTTTTTTGTTCGTAACAAATTCGTTAGTACACAAGTTCGCGTGGAAACAACTTCATGTAAGTGATTCCATACTTTTGCTCGCGAGTGTACATATGTAATCAGTCCTGGATCTTTCAAAAGGCCGTATTAGTAGGGAATTTAGTGCAAGAACCCCTCCACTTTGGTATAGAAGGCTCATTTTTGCAACAGTGGTTCTTTGGGTGCTCCTGAGTGGATTTCCGTCGGTAGACATCGGGAGCCCCCCCTGTGGTAGCAGGGGGAGGGGGGCAAGTTTCCTTCCGCCGCGCTTCACTTTAAGGCCCATATCTTCAAAACTATGGGTATTATGGCAAGTGTGGTATCATTTTCGGATAATTAAAGGATGGCGAATTCATTTCTAGAACAAACTTTTTGCATTTTCATACAAAAAAATTGAAA
>NW_021134044.1:0-868 GCF_004193835.3 Ostrinia furnacalis | reverse complement strand
CGCAATATCTCCGCCGATTATAAATCAATTTGAAGGATTATTTTTTTGTTGAATAGGTATTATCAAAAGGGTGGTTTCATGCGAATTTGAAGAAAATATTTCACCCCCAAGGGTGGAAAATTGGGGATGAACTTTTTTATACGCAATATTTTAAATTTTTAGTTTTTGTGTTCACGCATTTGAAGTCGGTTTTATTTTTTAAAAAAGTTAATTGTATGGAGTTTTGACGGATTCGATTTTCGATTCGATCAATAAGTGCGTTTTGTCTAGGCAAAGTGCAAATTATAATCGCAAACCAGTCGAAAAGTGGTCGAAAAGCCCCTTTTCAACCGACTTTAAAAAAGGAGGAGGTTCTCAATTCGACCCGTATGTTTTTTTTTTTTCTATGTTTGTTACGCGATAACTCCGCCAATTATGAACCGATTTGAACAAATCTTTTTTCGGCGTATAGGTAATACCTCAAGGGTGGTCCCATTTAAATTTAATAATAGAAAAAACAACCCCCAAGGGTGGAAAATTGGGGATGAACTTTTTTATACGCAATATTTTTAATTTTTAGTTTTTTTTTGTGTTGGGTCATTCCATCGTTTCGGGTGTTACGTTCGTACACACATATTCAACAATTTCTTGTATTTTGAAATAGTATTTTAATAATGTTAGTGCCTTAATCTGTCCGTTTTTAGTTGTTTTATCTGAATAATAAAGTTTGTACAGCTTAGAATGTAGGATAACGAAAATATGAGTCGAAAAGTGTGCGTTTCGGGCGTTACGAGATTTTGCCTCTATGTTCTGACTGTTGCTGCATTTACTCGGAATTTAGCGAATTTTCTTAAGGAATCATACCTAAAACTTACAGGACTTCTAAAGC
>NW_021134043.1:0-666 GCF_004193835.3 Ostrinia furnacalis | reverse complement strand
CAGTGGACAGTTTCATTCTCATCATATAAATGTCCTTTTTGTCTCTTATTTTAAGGATTTATGAAATTACCAAGTTTAAAACGATTAAAACTGAAGTAATAGAAACTTTGTTATAATTCTTACTATTACAACAGAACAGAACAGAATATCTACTTATTGTTGGTTAGTCGTTCAAGGAACTCCACAAAGCACGGTCAGCCGCCGCCACTTTATCTTCTAGAGGTCGTCCGTTCATCGAACAGGTGTGCGTCCAACAACGCTACGTTTGCCGTGACGCGGACTCTAAAACATCGACTTTAGGCAAAACCTATATTTGAGTTTGATCCAGTTTGGTTATTTAGAATACACGCGAATTCTAGACAGTGAAGTCATCATCATTATTTCAGCTACTTGATGTCCATTGCTGAACTTAGGCCTCCTTCAATGATTTCCAGATTGACTGATTGGTAGCGGCCTGCATCCAGTGTCTTTTCGATATCTTTATGACTTGTTAATGTTTAAGATAGTGATTAGTGACATATGTATATTTATTTTTTATTTATATTTTACCAGATACCATATTTCTTTTTTTACCGTTTTAAATTCATTGTTTTTCTTCATTCTACTATGAAAATAAAATGGTAGTATACAATGGTAGTATAGATGTACTCGTATCTACATCGAGGA
>NW_021134040.1:0-545 GCF_004193835.3 Ostrinia furnacalis | reverse complement strand
CACTCAGTCGGAAGTGATAAAAACCGCAATCAATTATTATGCTGCAGTCAAGATAGCTGTGTGTTAGAGGCTTTATGATCAAAAAAGTCTTAAAACATTTTTAAGGCTTCAACACAAAGAATGCGTGAACTTATTAAGTTTACAATTTTTTTTTGTACACCGTGTTAAATGCTGGGTTAAAACTATTACAATTAAAATAATTTGCTATGATGATAATGAGGTGCGGCTTTACACTACCACATTCCATAATTACAACTACGAAAAAATTATGCCAAATAATATTTTACTGTAGATAATCCTAGGCACAGTTCATTACTATGATAAATATATATAAATATATTATAAATGAAAATGGAATAGATACGTATTCATAGTGCTCTGAATCTTGAACTCTCTAAATTGTATAGCAGTGTGGCGAATCAATCACTTAGATTTGAAGATTTCAGGAAATCCATAACTGTTTTTTATCATGATTCAGTATGTATTTTTATTGGCAGACTGCTGAATGGCTTAATGTGTATGTCTTAATATATTTCTTGAAATTA
>NW_021134038.1:0-3106 GCF_004193835.3 Ostrinia furnacalis | reverse complement strand
GGCTGAATTGCATCACCTAACTTTGACTGTAACTATGACGATAACCGGTGTTTTTTGTATGATGTTTAACATATTTTTGACGTTCGTCAATGTTAAAGTAAGATGGTGTAACTCAGCTTTAGTGATGCTTGTAGAGCTAAGAGTAGGCGCACACCGTTGATTTTTAGTTGGCCGATAGTTGTGCCCGATTTCAAATTGTATGAAGAATCGGCCAAATCGAATCGGCGTAGTGTGCGCACTCCCATACATGCCCATACTGATCAACTGCCCGACTAAACTATCGGCAGACGAAAAATCAACGGTGTGCGCCTACTCTAAGGGTTAAAAAACGACGAGAAAATTAGGTAGCACTTAACTTAGCTCGTTTGGGCGATTAAAAAATAATATAGATAAACAAAGGCCGGCCGTTTGGTGTAGTGGTTCGAAACGGACTACTATTCCGGAGGTAGCGGGTTCGATTCCCGCACAGTACAAACATTTGTGTGCATGAACATATTTGTTTGTATTGGACTGGGTGTTTTCTATATATAATAAGTATGTATTTACAAAAAAAAAAAAAAAGTATTTAAGTATGTTTATATCCGTTGTCTAGTACCCATAGTACAAGCTTTGCTTAGTTTGGGACTAGAAGCGCAGTGTAGAATGTCTAAGGATATTTAAAAAAAAAAAAAAAAGGATATTTAAAAAAAAAAAGCAATTGATTAACGCCCGTATCACAAACATTACTATGAGGGAGGTGCGCGTGGACGCACAGGGTGACACACGAACCAATCACAGAGCTCTATTCAACGCCGTGCGTTCCATTTGCTGCTTCACTTAAGCAAGCATCGTTTGTGAATACTAGCGTTAGTCATGTCTGTTTTAATAACCCAAGATTTATGACTGAATATGGTAATCCAGATTAATATCAATCAATTTCATGCAATCATCAATCATCGTAGTAGTGAATAAATTAAAATGTAAAGAGCGTAAAGATATTGTATCTCTCTCTGTTGAGCGAACTATTGAGCTGTCATGTGCAGAACTGGACGACTATGTTATTGTATGTGTATATAGACCCCCATCTAGTAACTATGAATTATTTGAAACCACAATGGAAGAGGTACTTAGAAGAGTGTGTAATAGTTCAAAGAAAGTAGTTGTATGTGGAGACTTTAATATCAATATAATAGAAGATTCCTCTCTTTCAATACGGTTTTTAAATTTATTCAAATCTTTTAACTTGTTAAATCTTTTCTCTGAACCAACTAGGGTGACTCCAACATCAGCTACTTGCTTAGACAATATATTCTGTAACTGCTTAGTGCTAGAGAAATCAATAATAAATTTTGTTAATTCTGATCATTGCGGTCAAATAGCGTCATTTCAACACCATTTTGTGCCATCGAGCAAGGAAATAGAATATAGACCAGTCACTGCATCCCAGAAAGACAAATTTAAATCTCAAATATCTAATAAGGTCCCACTTTTGCATTACTTTAACTGTAGTATAAATATTTTATATGAGCAATTATTTGAATTAATTAAAAATGAGTTCAATAAAATTTTTCCTAAGAAAACAATTATTATTAAAAACAATAAAACTAAATTCAGTGACTGGGCTACAGTAATTTTGAAGAAAAACTATCGTTTTATAATTTCCATGTACTAATTACCGTATATTTATAATCACCGTTGTATGAAATTATTACCTACAAATTGCACTCACGATTGAATAAGTATGATGATAAAATATGAAATATACCAAGACTTTCGCATAACAACTGTACGGACTTTTCTTCCAATCTGACAATCAAAATTTTAAAAAACTTTCGTTAGAGTAACCTCGAAATAGATTCGATTTCATGACAAATGTTCAGCTTCAGTTGCTGCATGGTTGTTGGATTTAAGAGTATATTTTAACCCCTAAGGTGACCCCACAAAAAGAAATTACCTGGAGTGAAATCGGGGCTTTCTGATGGCCAGGAGATGTCACCCCTGCATGAAACATGTCTCGTACCAGATATTTATTTTTACTATTAGTATAATTGATATTAACATCTTAAATCATTAATTAATTCTAATATAATACCATTAACATCTATCCATAATACCTTTGCCCTAAGAAGATGAGATTTTCCAACAGTAACACTTACCTGGCGTGATCACATTAAGAACAAAAGAGAACAAATCAACAGACAATGGGACTTTTCAAGGCAACAGTGTATAGGCACTTTGTACCATCCTAAACTGCATCCTACCTGCTTTGTTATGCATAGAAAAAACTTCGTGATATGCAATGGGTACTGGACAGAAGAAGCTTGGAGAACAAACTAATACAAATGGATCTTAAAACCCATGTAGACATGGCATCGACTTAGCCTCGCAAATGTAGAAATACTTTAACGTTTTCAAAATAAAGTTTTAAAAATCTTGAGCTGTGCACCTTGGTTTACAAAGTCCACTGAAGTGATACCAAACGTCAAAGAGGGTGTGGAAAATCCTGTAAAGCTTACAACCAAAGACTAGACCTTCATGCAATCTATTTGCTGCATCCCTTCTAAATTCTAAGAATTCTGCATTAAGGCTCAGGAGAAAGCGAATAGCATCAATCTGAAAACTTATTGTAAAAGAATCGAGGTGACAAATCATGAGATATGCTGAGCTGGAATTGTCATTATTACAAATTCAATTTAATCTAATAATGGGTGATGGCTGATCGCAGATAGATTAAAAAGAGGAAAAATCACTTAAATCATTAATAATTAATTTTTCGATATAAAATATGCATATCCGAAAAATCAAATTTGTGAGATCTCCTGATCCATTATCTGTACGTTAAATCGTTTGTACCACATTGAAATCAAATAAATGATGATTAAGATTCTGATGAAAAAATGTGACACGTAGCCCCCTTCTGGCCGAAACTAAGTGTTCCTGTTATAGCCTCGATTATTACAGTATACTGAAAATATCTTGATACAATAAATAATAGAAATGAGTGTTTTCCTTTTTCAAAGGGTTATTAAGAGTACCTACAGCATTTTTTATGACGCTATATATTTATATACAAATTTATCAATGCAAGAGATTGTTTTCTTGCTATTTTACATATTTTTTCTAATTA